>NC_136059.1:895778102-895790602 GCF_964261635.1 Lissotriton helveticus
ATGTCATGGACCGGGAGCGGGACTTGCTGGACGCGCTCGGCGTAGAGGTCCCCGGGCTTGGTGAGTAGTAGTAGTAGTACATTTACTACTCTGTTTTATCCTGCTCTGTTATTTGCAAATCTTTGTTCTTTACCAAGAGCAATAATGCTGCCGATTACATTGAGGTAAATTATATTTCAAAATCTTCTATGCATTTCATTTTCAGGTGCACTGCTCTCCTTCTCAGTAGCCTTGCTTGCTACTATGCTTCTTTGTTTTGTATGTTGTGTTCAGAAGCATTTCATTGGCCTGAGAAATTATGTATCAGTGTACTGTAAAGAAAAGAACTGCGTAATGCTAGACAGTAAGGGTCATATTTTCAATTACCGGCGCATCCCTGCAAAGTAGCAGGGATGTGGCAGTAATTGTGTGCCATGCCACCACCACCCATTGGCCCAAAACGTCACAGAAGCCTTACGCATCTGTGCCGTAAAGGCAGCGCATTGCTGGAGTTGCGTGCCAACGATGGCGCAGCTCCAGCAATGCTCTGGGGTACCCTATCTCCCCAATGCTGCATCAAGCCGTACGTCGGCTTCAAGCGCGCAGGGTTTGAGTCATGCATCATTGTCATAAAAATGACTGATTGACATCTTGTAGATTTCCCTCAGCCACTTTTAGGATTCGTTCCTGCGCAGGTACGCCCTCCCTTGCGCCGGAACGCCCCCTGATGGCGCAGGGCTTTACAACGTGATGCATCGCCCATATGCCCATATGTGTTTTTTTTTTTAATATATACGCCGCACCAACACCATGGCGAGTCTTTTGTTCTGCCGCTGCGTCAGAAAAGGCACGCAACAATGGAGGAAAATCAGCCGCAACTTCCGCAAGGGACTTATAAATCAGCCCCAACAGACTGAAGTCCAGTGTCCTTCCTTTAGACAGTCACATGGCTATCAGAAGAAATAGTGGCGGTGGTGGCGGGTGGATTGATAGTTTGAGTATTCACTGATCTGCAAGCAGGATGGACTTTGTCTGTCACGTGTTGCGCACTACTGCCTGCAGTGCCAGGCCTAGGCAAACCTCTTTAGTAGTCTGTTTATTGAGTTACATAGGAACTTTCTAAGTCAACGTTCCGCAAATCAGGCAATACGAATAACGTAGTATACCACATGAGATAGATCCCGTGGAATAGTTGTCTATCTATTTGCTATTTTTCCAAAATATGTTGTTATTGTTCTTTTGAAATGTTTGATTTGGTTGAAAAATCTCATCCATGTTTTATGGTTTTTCTTTCTTTCATGTTGTACATCAGCTCCCCCCAAGGGCAAGAGGACACAGGAGGAGGGTGCTGAGGATGCAGGCCAGGATCGGGCAGGCGAGGGCTCCTTTGCTGGCCCCAGTAAGTTTACATTTTACTAAACAGTACCTATTTTTTCCTAGCGTTCCTCATTCGATTTTTTCTAAATCGTCTTTGATCTTCTTGTAGACTGGATATAAATTCTTATCCTGCCTCGAATATGACTCCCTGTGGTATTACTAGACTATTCTTATTAGTCTGTCTGTGTAGCTAACTAAGATTGGACATTTGGCAATTCCATTGGACTCCCATTATATTCAGCAATACCTCTATGCACTGTCTCCTTACTGACTAGATAGTGTGGCAGAGTCATTCAGCTCCCGAAGTCACCGATTATAGATCCCCAATGATCTCTAGATTATCGTACGCAGGACAAGAGAGTAGTACGGAGTCACAGCACAGTCAAGAAGTGTCAGAGGCACTCATGCTTGCAAAAATTCCAAAACCTTTAGCTCATCCACTCTAGTCTAGAGGAACAAAAACCACAGAGTCTATTTAAGTGTAAAAGCTTTATTAAAAGTAAACACATTTATTGAAATCTACTTTGTCATAAAACTATTTAACTGTAAACGGAAAAGTGGTTAGTGCTGACGATTAATTGGACACATTTCTTGTGGTCGAGCCGAACTCTCACCTACTTTGAACTTGATCCTGGTCGTGTTCTTAGGACTCAGGAGTCAAGCTTCTGTCTGTTAGGAGAAAAAGTGGTGCGTGTTAAAAATCAAAAGCAAGCATTCATCAGTTGTGCATAAAAGTGCAGCAAGACAACAGCCTTCCCTGGAAAATGGGACATTTTTACTATGGAGTAGACAGTCACAAATTATTACATTGTATTCTGTTTTTTTAACATTTCTCCTAGACCAAATATTATATAGTAGTGAGTGGTGTATTCTAACTTTCTTAAATGTACTTTGTAGGTGTAACATCTGGTGACGGGGCCAGCGCGGAGGTGGCTGATGTGTTGGACTTGGACTCGGAGGCCTCTGGGGAGGATGCGGCGGTAGAAGAGCTGGTGGCCGTTCCTGTGGGGGATCAAACGGTGGTGGCGGAAACAGGTAAGCTATATATTCCTTACTTATTGAGATTGAAGACTGCATAGTGTGCTTTCTGCACGGGTGTATTACAATTACAAATCAACCAGGTAGTAGCCTCCTCGAAATGTACTTCGACTTAGCTGTGAAGTTTTTGGTGAGAAGAATCCCAATAAGTTCTTAGACGAACGTGATGGATGGGATGAACGAAAAGCGAAAGAAGGGTGTAAGTAAGTGGGACGCGAACTTGTATGATGGCTGGCAAAGAAGAACGATATGTGTTTGCTTGGACCCAGAGGTGGCTGGGAAGGAAAGAATATGGTATGGTGCATGGCTGGGTCAATGATGAAGCAAGGATGGGTGGAAGGACAGCAGCCTGGGTGGGTGAAACAGAAACTGTATGTGTGCGTATACTTTGAATGAATGGATGCCTGGAGCATGGTATTCTCTGACTCTTACATAGCAAATGTGTATCTAGAGAGAGTAGATGGTCGCCAGGTGAAGTAAGTGTTACCTTGAAGAGCATGTACCACCGCACCCGCACGTCCGTCCCAGTGCAGGGAAGGCAAGGAAAAGAAATTGTAAATGTGTCCAATACTACCATGAATAGTAGCAGTACTTTGTATTGCGTTTGCATTCACAGCATATATCTGGTTATTACGGTGGACACTCCGTACCTCTCTTAATAACTTTAGTTTACTTGTAGTACGTCATTCATGTGTGGGTGTATCACTGTGTTCACTCAATATTAAGCAAAGCACCTAAAGTCATCTCATCTGTCATTAAATACGTCCCATGTGAAGTGATAGATAATCAAATTAGTTAGCTTCTTCAGTTTCCTTTTCTAGTACTCATTTGCACTGTAGGGTGAAAGGTAAATTAATTAAGCAGTAGCCCTTGTAACAGAGTATTCTCAGTGCCACCCGTAATAGAAAAGTAATAGCTTCACCACCTGCATGTACTGGACCGGTACAGTAACGCAAGTCTGTCTCCATCATCATGGTGTGCAACTTTTTTTCTCGGGTGCAACTTCACTGTGCTGTGTCCATGTCATTCTGCCGGCTTGCATAAGATAACGTACCCATTTCCCTAAACAAGAGAGAAGAAGAAGAATAAGACTGGTGTACTGTCATAGTCGACTGTAATGGAAGTCCATAGTGGTCGTAGAATTAGTTCATTAAACTACCACTACTGTTAGAGCAAGGATGCAGAAGTGGGAGGGTTACATAGATACTGTCCTCAATAGTTATGTACTGTGCTTTCGATTTGCTACTTGTACTCTGTGACCCAACTTTCGGCTCAATCACTTTGTGTTATTAATAAGGAGCATTGGTTACAGACTATGTCTTTCTTTCTTCATATAGTTGCTCCTTCCAAATCAACAACAAGGAGGGAGCAGGCTAGATTGGCCCGGCAACGGAGGCTGGAGGCCACAGTCGCCGAGTATCGGCGGCTGGTGGCCCTGGAGGAGGAGGAGGACACGCAGTCGAGCGGGGCAACATCTTCGACTGTGACCACTGCATCCTCCTCCGTGACTAAACCAGCGGGACCGAGCCGGGCTAAGAAAGCCGACCGCCACCGCCAAGCACCCGAAATACCAGCTGCCCCCCACAGGAGCTGCAAGGAACGCCAACACCGCCTACGAGTCCGCATGTCCAACCTGGAGCAGGAGGTCCTGAGGTATAAGACCTTGGTTAAGGGCCTCCGCTCCGAGCTTGCCACCCTCCGCAAGGAGTATGATGCCCATGCCGCATCATGCACCAGCACCAGCACCCTCCAGTAGTGGAGTGTCCCTTGCCCTTTTTTTATAGACTTTTGGGGGGTGGGATTTGGGAGTTGGGATCGTTTTGGGACGTTTCAGAGACAATCGTTGGGGTTAGGGTGGGTGAGGGAGATTATTTTGTTAGGGATAAATAAATATATTTTTCAACTACTTTATCTGACCATACCTGTTTTTTACTGCTTTTCAGTCTGGTGGGTGGGGGGCGGGGGTGTAACAGTAACTTTGTTTTCCTGAACAGTCGTAGGACTTTAGTAGTACAATCGTCAATCTCTTGTCTACTCCGAAATAATACTCCATTATACTACCTCCCACCAAACGCTTATCTTACCTGTAATTTGTGTTAGAAATTAGGGCTAGGCCCAGGGCTGGCTCCAGGTGAAATGGGGATTAACGTTGTCATTCCTGGGCGGGTGACATTTCCTCATTGCGGTGTTACTAGTGGTGTGACACAGTGGCAGTTGCATGCCTATGGAAAAAAAGAAAACGAAACCTTGTTTGTACTCCTTACTGTAGCATTACAACGGTTACGGTACGATCGAGAAAATAGCAGGTGACAGTACACTAGAACAGTGCCATAATGTAGCCTAACAAATGGTAAAGTATTGCAAGTATAACTAGTACTTGCGTTGAATTTATTTGACATTGGCTACTACTACTAGAAGATATAGTACTGAAGCTGAGTAAGTCTAGAAGATATCCTCGTATTCCTTCACCAGCCTGTTGCTGCTATCACCTTATCCTCCCCAGCAAGTGTGTGGAATTATTGATGTCATTTTAGTCAGACATCAAGCAAAACAACACAGCCCGGGGGAAGAGGGTTAGGGTTTGTAAAATGGATGGGAATGGGGGTTTCTTTTTGGGTAGGTTTTGTTGAGAGAAGAAAAAAAAAGCAGAGCATGGACAAACAATAATTGAAGATACAGAGTTTACAGACAATCTTTGGTTACAAAGTAAAGGTAAGCACATGCAGTCACACTCATAGAATAAAAGACAACAATGGATACTGTATCTGTATTGCGTATGTTGTTGGAGTTGTCCTGTTGAAATTGGTAAGTAAGTTGCATGCAGCAAACAATTCCTCTTATTGGCGGCACTCCTCCATTCCAGCTGACGCTTCGTCCATCAATGTGGTGGTGACCACTGACAGAAGAGACACCCTGTCCACTGCCTGCCTGGCGGATGTTGACTGAAACCCGGCCTGTAATTATTGAACGGAAAACAGGAAGTGCTATTACAATACCACTGATAAATAAATAAAAGGTATGTACGCTGTGTGGTTCAAAAAGTGACACTTTGATTTCCCTAATAGACAGTACAATATTTTTGAAATTGCGTGCTCTGTCTGAGTCACCTTTTTAAGGATCAATAAGTATGGCCAAAATATTATAGCGGATCTTTCCCCTCAAGGTGGGTGTACTACTGTGTTTTAGAACAAAATTTGACCTTCCCAGCAATGCTCCCACCAAGACCCTTACTAAAGCCAGTCGCAAAAATGTAGAAGAACCCAATCATATCTCCAAAAACGATGCCTAGCAGAAAAATGGTTACAAAACGTACTTTGAAAGTAACAGTAGACCCAAATACAGACCGTGGATTGTATTCAAACCACTTGCCTGCAAGCAAAAGTATCCATAGCCAGCATCGCTCCAACAGTGCTCTACAACAACAGAACCGCGTTGCAATAGAACCCCCCTAAACACATGCAATCCTGCTGCTAGGGCTAACCCTAACGAACCCTAACTTACAAAAAGTGCAAAAACTGGTGTTTCCTTATGGATTTTGTCCAACAAACTTCTAGCCGGTATTAGACCTTCCCAGGAATGCCCCAGGCAAGACCCGCCAACCCACCCGCAAAAAAACACGCGACACAACACCACCAAACAGCGAAAAAGCTAAATCTCATACTTACAATGTCTCTCGGCCTTCGGTCCAAACGCGGCGCTGTGCAGCTAGGTCGTCATCATCATCAATCATCATAACTCCTGTTTTCCACCACGGATTTCCTGAAAAGCAAATGCAATCAAGATTAGACTGTCGCAGCAGTGCTTCGACAGAGACCCCGGCCGCAACCCACCCACGAACAGCAGGAAGCCCCCCAAAACGCTACATTTAACAAGATGTCTGAAGAAATGGCAAAAAAAAGGCTGTTCCTTATGGATTTTGTCCAAAACACTTGTATCCGGTATTAGACCTTCCCAGGAATGCCCCAGGCAAGACCCGCCGGCGCCAACCCACCCGCAAAAAAACACCCGACAACACCCCCAAACAGCGAAAAAGCTAAATCTCATACTTACAATATCTCTCGGCCTTCGGTCCAAAGTAACGCGCTGTGCAGCTAGGTCATCATCAATCATCATAACTCCTGTTTTCCACCACGGATTTCCTGAAAAGCAAATGCAATCAAGATTAGACTGTCGCAGCAGTGCTTCGACAGAGACCCCGGCCGCAACCCACCCACGAACAGCAGGAAGCCCCCCAAAACGCTACATTGAGCAAGATGTCTGAAGAAATGGCAAAAAAAAGGCTGTTCCTTCAGGATTTTGTCCAAAACACTTGTATCCGGTATTAGACCTTCCCAGGAATGCCCCAGGCAAGACCCGCCGGCGCCAACCCACCCGCAAAAAAACACCCGACAACACCCCCAAACAGCGAAAAAGCTAAATCTCATACTTACAATATCTCTCGGCCTTCGGTCCAAAGTAACGCGCTGTGCAGCTAGGTCATCATCAATCATCATAACTCCTGTTTTCCACCACGGATTTCCTGAAAAGCAAATGCAATCAAGATTAGACTGTCGCAGCAGTGCTTCGACAGACACCAAAAATTACACACAAACCCCCGGAACCCCGCCAAAGAGCACCTCAAAGGCAAGCAAGTCAGCAAAAACGGCAAGAAATTTCCACCTCATATTTGGTCCAAAACACTTTTGTCCATTATTAGAGCTTCACAGCAATGGGCCCAAAACCGTCAACTCACCCGCAAAGAAGTACAACACCCCCACAAGTGCTGAGTCTTTCTTCATTGTGCGTAATCCAGCACTCTGCTTGGAGGGAAATCGCAGTCTGGAGGAGGAGGATAGAGGAGCATGTTCTTCAGAACTTGTGAACCTGAGGAATGTAGACTGCGGCACCTTCAAATCAATAAGCAAACAAGTGAAGACAGTTCTGATGATGGTCTTGTTTTTGGGATTAGGTGATTAAAGTTTGAATTAAATTAACTGTGCAAAACAAAGAAAGAGAGACACAAAGCACACAGGAATAAAAGTGAATAAGGACGAAAAAGAAAGTTCTTGATTGATTGTCTCATTTTCAGGGCTCGGTGTCAGGGAATAAGAACAAGATTTCGTCATCATACTCTGCGAATTCAGGCTGGATGAGGTCAGTGGCACCGAACAGAGAAAAAATCCCCTCATCTACGTTGCTGTCCTCATCGTCTTCATGTGGCGTGCTTTCTCGCACTTTGTAATCTGGTGGTATGAGGTGCTGATTCATCTTGATCATTGTCAGCCGCTCCACATTTTTGGGCGATAGGCGGCTCCGTTTGGCAGTTACAATGCCACCAGCAGCACTGAAAACACGTTCAGAAGACACACTTGCGAGTGGGCAAGACAAATAGTTTATAGCCAGGTTGTAGAGCTGTGGCCACAATTGTTTTTTGCCATGCCAATACTGCAATGGCTCCTCATTAAGAAAGACCACTGTTGAGTCATTCAGATAGTCCTGCACCATCGACTCAAGGTCATCAACTGTTCCTCCACTTTGCTTACTTTTTGCTGTGCCTGTGACATTTTTTAGAGAACCATACCCCATCAAACTTAGCCAATCCTCCTCCCCAGCCACTGTTAGTGTTGTCATTGTGTGTGGTGCAGATGATCCAGTTGCCGGTGTCTTTAACGGCTGAGAGGTCACTTGTGCCCCAGCCACAGGTGCAGAAGTGGATTCTTGTGACTGCGGATGGCCTGCTGATGCTGATGCTGATGTACTGGCTTCTCCTTCAATAACCTGCCGTTCTTTTTCAAACCTCTTGGCTGACCAGGCTAACCAATGTTTGTACTTTTGAACATCTGCATCAGCGAAAGGAAAGAATGCGTTGTCTGCCAGCGCCTTTTTGTAGCGTGGATCCAGAATAGTAGCACAAATGTAATGCTGATCTGAGTTGATGTTTTTAAGACGTTCATCACCACGTAGGCGATGTAATAATTTCTCAGACAAAATGAAATGGTTTTTTTTTTTTTCATCTTTTTCAAACTCAGAAGAAACCGCCATCAGTTGGTGCTCCAGTATGCACAACAATGGGATAGCTTTTCCCAAATTACAGTCCTCCTGGCTGACTGCACGCGTGAAGAACTCAAAAGGACGAAGCATGTCTGTCAGGCTTTTAACTATGGCCCATTGCGCCTTACTCATCCGCAGGTCCTCCTTCTGAGATGTAGCCTCTGTCAAGAAATAGTGATCGAGTACCGTATACTGCTCATGCAGACGCTCAAGCATGTAGAAGGTTGAGTTCCAACGTGTTGCCACCTCCTGGATGAGTGCTTTCACTGGCATTCCACGTTGAAGTAGCAGTCTCCGCAGATGCTTCCGGGCCTTAAAAGAATGGCTGAAATGGTTGCACATTTTGCGGCAGGTGGCCATTACCTCGAACGCTGGACTCTCTTTATCACTCAAGAATTTTTGAACTACCAGGTTGATACAGTGCGCCAAACACGGCACTCTAACATGGTGACCCTGTGACATGGCCTTAACTACATTGGCGCCATTATCCGTGGAAACATAACCAATCTTGCGTTTTAGGGGGGATAGCATTGACAACACCTTTTTGTCAAACTCTTCCAAAAGGTTTTCTGCTGTGTGACTTTTCTCCAAGGCAAACATGGCTAGTGTTGCATGTTTCCGAGCAGCTTTGAAAACTTGGTCCGGGTCAACACCTGCGTTTAGCTTTGCTATAACACCTGAAAAAGAGACCCAGTGTGCAGTGATGCACATGTAATCATCGCCTGGGCCACTGGTCCACATGTCTGTTGTCAGATGTATTGTGTGAACAGCACTCTTCTGCAAAGCTGCCCCAATCGCCTGCAGCACATCTTCATGTAGTGCTGGAACCGCAACTCTGGCAAAATAGAACCGGCTCGGAACCTTCCATTTAGGGCAGAGCGTTGCAACTAATTCAAGAAAACCTACCGCTTCTACAAAAGAAAAAGGTAGAAGGTCCACAGCTAGCATTTTAGCCAGCTTAGTGTTATACAGACGCGTCAGTGGGTGGTTGCGTTCATATGGCACGTCTGAAGTAAGCATTGTTCTAATGTTGGCCTGGACCAAGCATTTACGGGCTGATAATGACTTCGTTGACCCAATTTTGCTCGCTGGTGAACTTTTGTGCGTTGGTGTCTCACTCGCTCCAACACTCTTAGTGTGCCTCACATTGGGTGTGCTGCTGAGAGGGGTACTGGGTGTAAGGGAAGTGTTTGACACGTCTTCTTCCTGCTCGTCAACATCAGATGAAACATCAACGTTTCCTTGATTTTGGCCTTTCTTGATCGCAGCTAGGTGCGCAAACCATTGGACACCGTGCTTTCTGTCAAGATGACCACTCTGGCCGCCGGTACCATAGTTGCTACCTGGCTTACCACGACTAACTGCAAGCTTACAAAGGGTACAAATGGCAAACCTTGGATTTTTGGGACAAACAGTAAAGAAGTCCCAAACTGGGGACTTGAAGTGTCTGTGGGACCTGGAGGAGGCGGCGATACTGGTGGTGGTGGTGGTCATGAAGCTAATGCCAGATGAAGTGGAGGATCTGGATTGGCCAACTTTTGTACGTTTTCCACTTTCACCGCCACTAATTAAGGTCGAGGTTGACGCAGGTCTCTTCTTGCCAGAAAGAAATATGGAAGCGGGACGAGTTGGTGTACTACTTAACTCCAATGATTGTGGTGTTTCCACTGCCTCCTCATCGACAACATCATCATCATCATCATCACGCGCAGCAGCTCTTCGGGCTAGGGTCAAAATGTCTGTTTGCTGCATGCCCGCTGGGGCTGCAGTGACCTTTATGATGACTGGGTCGTCGTTGGCAGAGTCTTCATCAGCAGCAGTATCCGCCACTTCTTGTTGAGCCTCATCACACTCCATAAGTCTGAGACTTTGGACGAGCTTCCTTTTACGCTTAAGTACCTTTGTTGGATCATGGTGTGCCTCACTCTCAGACGGCTGTGGTGCTGGTTCCCAAGTTTGATCCGTATCATCAGAAGGAGGTGTGCTTGAAGAGGATGTAGACACCACCCTTGATCTCTTCCTTGCTAGGGTTGTGGAAGACAATGAAGGATCATCAGGAGGAGTGGCTTCCTCAAATGATACCTCGCCTTGATTGTCGATTTCCTGATGTGCCCCTACTTCGGGAGGAACAACTATTGTGGGCACTTGTTGTGACCCTCCATGCACCTCTGCATGCGCATCTCCTTGCGCTGCCTCTCCTTCCACATGTACTTGGGCTTGTACTTGCACATGTGATTGTTGTTGCGGCTGTGGTTGTTCAACACTCGTCAGATGAGCTACAACAACCTGTGTTGATTGAGGGACATTGCTGCTGCTTTCTTGCGATGAGCCAACATCACTGGTCGATGGTGATTGAAGAAGTATACTGGCTGCCTCTGCAGCACTCAAGGGCTTGGACTTAAGTTGGCGTGGTGGTGGTGGTGGCACTGAGCCCAATGGAGCGGGGGTGCTGCTGCCAGCTTGGTCCCCAGCAGATCCCGCTGCAGCTGCTGCAGGCATACTTTTTTTTTTACTCACAAAAAAAGGGGCGGGCGGCACACCAGTGTCCTTGGTAACTTGCTTCTTCTGCTCCTTACTGGCACCTTTCTTGCTAGAGGAGCTACGGGTTACTTTTTTTGGGGCCATCTTCTTCAGAGCAGGTCAGCAGGCAGCAGTTGCACGAGTTGCAGAGGGTTCTGTGTCCAGACGTGACGTCGCGTGACGTTATGCTGCACACACCGCTGCAGGACTTCTTCCTGGCACTGGTGGTTCTATTGAGTCTTCTTGTGCACCTAAAAGCAATGGAAGACAGAGGAACATCAGTTCAGTTATACACCCCAAAAAATTGACAAAACACAGAAAAATGAGCACAATCCCATGCCATCCATGATGTTTACATTGAAGACACCCCACAGAAAGACTAGGGACATGCAAGTATGCAACACTCACTACCCCTGGGCATAAGGGATGAAAAGTAGGCAAAATAAGTGCAGGCCTCAGACACTGCCTCTCCTCAAAATGGCCCCCTTACACCCCAAGCACATGTTGCCTGTACCAGCCAGCACTCAAGATGGCCACCACCACCACCCACATGGCCAGTCCACATCAACAGTACACCCCCAAAAAACAGAAAAACTGCCAGAAATCACCACAATCCAATGCCATCCATGATGTTTACATCAAAGAGAGTGAGACAACACCACAGGCACACTCAGTCCATGCACCACCACCACCCCTGGGCAAGCAAAAGGCCACACCAGCAGCCCCCCAAAAACGACAAAAAACAATAAAATAAGCACAATCCCAGCCCATCCATGGCCTCAATTATGTTTAAATTCAAGAAGACACCCCACAGAAAGACTAGGCCCATGCAACACTCACCACCCCTGGGCAAAGGGCCACACCAGCAGGCCCAAAAAAACGACAAAAAACAATAAAATCTGCACAATCCCAGCCCATCCATGGCCTCAATGGTGTTTAAATTCAAGAAGACACCCCACAGAAAGACTAGGCCCATGCAACACTCACCACCCCTGGGCAAAGGGCCACACCAGCAGGCCCAAAAAAACGACAAAAACCAATAAAATCTGCACATTCCCAGTCCATCCATGACCTCAATGGTGTTTAAATTCAAGAAGACACCCCTCAGAAACACTAGGCCCATGCAACACTCACTACCCCTGGGCATAAGGGATGAAAAGTAGGCAAAATAAGTGCAGGCCTCAGACACTGCCTCTCCTCAAAATGGCCCCCTTACACCCCAAGCACATGTTGCCTGTACCAGCCAGCACTCAAGATGGCCACCACCACCACCCACATGGCCAGTCCACATCAACAGTACACCCCCAAAAAACAGAAAAACTGCCAGAAATCACCACAATCCAATGCTATCCATGATGTTTACATCAAAAAGAGTGAGACAACACCACAGGCACACTCAGTCCATGCACCACCACCACCCCTGGGCAAGCAAAAGGCCACACCAGCAGCCCCCCAAAAACGACAAAAAACAATAAAATCTGCACAATCCCAGCCCATCCATGGCCTCAATGGTGTTTAAATTCAAGAAGACACCCCACAGAAAGACTAGGCCCATG